>NC_133325.1:451893925-451923925 GCF_042186555.1 Aquarana catesbeiana
TTACAACCCTAACTCCTCCCACAGCTTTTACACTAAATAGACAGTAATATATTGAAACGTGCAGATTGTTCCTGACTGGTGTGCTACTACTTTGTGGAACATTTTGCCGAATGGTTCTTGAAATGTCATCATTTTTGCTTTAAAATTGGTCCCATAGGAATGAATGGCGAAATGTTCAAAACTAGAGTGGGAGGTGACAAAAGCTGACAACCCCATGATCAGCCAAAATATTATGACCACAACATGATCAGCCAAAACATGACCACCCCATGAAAAAAAATATATAATATTTTTAAGAAAAAAAAAAAATTTTTTTTGAAAATGTTCAGCTAATGATGGAACTTCAACTTTTTTTTACTACTATTTATACTTTTTAAAATATTAAGCTTTTTAACACTTTTTTTTTTTTTTTTTTTTTTCAGTTACTCCAACCAATTACTCCGCCCACTCCAGTTGTAGACTACTGTAGGTGGAAGCAAGAACACTTCACACAATTTCCCCAGAAATTGTAGCTTTTCTAGTTTATTATACTCTAGCCCTGGGGCTTCGATTAGGGTTAACGGCATGCAGTCCGCCTCCTTTTTATGTTAATTTCGTGGCATAAGGCAGGGGTCTCCTTTGTCACCCCTCCTTTTTGCCATTGAACCATTGGCATCCATTACGGGCGGGTTCGGACGTAACGGATCTGGTAAGGGTAAATATGGAGGAAAAGGTTGCATTATATGCTGACAATGTTATTTTTATCAAATCTTCGATCCTCTGTGCCAGTGGTTATGAGCTATATGGATGAGTTTGCGAGGATCTCAGGGTTTGCTATTAATTGGGAAAAGTCTGTGCTTCTGCAGCTGGATCCACTCCCGAAGGATTTGCCATTAATATACCCACAACTTCTAATTGCTTCCTCTTTAAAATATCTTGGAGTTACCGTGACCGCATTCCCTCTGTCCTATGTAGCGGATATTGCTCCATTATTGACAAGATTTGAACTTCAAAGTAGGGTTTGGTGTAAACTTCGTCTTTCAGTAATGGGCCGCATACATTTAATTAAGATGGTCTTGATACCGCAACTTTATATTTTTTACATAATTCCCCAGTTTGATCCTTCTGAAGAACTTTATTAAAATGAATAGGATATTTATAAAATTTAATTTGGGGAAATAAGACCCCCCGCCCCCAATATCAAAATAGATATTCTACAATATCCAAAGGAGGCTGGGGGGTTAGCCAGGGCCATCTTAATAGCATTGTGGGCCCCTGGGCAAAGTAATTCACTGGGGCCCCCACAAGCCTACACTACCATTTACCAAACACAACCCATTTAAATAAAATGGTCTGCGCTGCAAGTTCCCCACAACCACAGGCCAGTGTATAGAGGTCAGAAATGAGTAAGCCAGTGTATAAAGGTCAGTCATAGGTAGGGCGGTGTGTAGAGGTCAGAGTAGTTGTAGTGGAGTCACCGAGACAGGCATTCGGCAATAATCAGAGGTGACAGCTTGGAGATGGCAAGCAGTGCTGCCGGTACCCGCTCAGTCAGCCCTGCTACTAAGACTAAAGCAGTGGTGTCACTAGGGTTGGTGCCACCTGGTGCAGGTGGAAAAAAGCCCTGTGCAGTGCTTGCATCACTTCTTTAGTCAAGGAGGAATCGGCTTCGGTTTGTGATGACCTGGTTGCCTCTGTAAAGAAGGAACTATATGCCAGGATTCAAACTTTTCGTGACTCTTTAGTTAATCCAGCTGCTAGTCAGCCATCCACTTCTGAGTCTTCCCAGGGTTCCCTTTCTATCCCGGTGGTTGAAGCTTTACCTGAAGACCCTTCAACCAGGGAAGAGCAGTCCCCTGCTCCTTCCGTTAAAGATTCGGAAGAGGAGGGTGAGGAGGCTGAGGTGGCCCTTTCTAAATTTAAGCTATTCTAGAAGAGTTAGACGGGCTCCTTTTTTAAAGCTATTCATGTTACGATTGGCTTAAGTGAGGAAAAGCAGGAATTATCTCTTCATGACCACATGTACACAGGGTTAAACGAACCTAAGGGGCAAACGTTCCTGGTCCATTCGGTCATTTCTGACGCCATTGCTAAGGAATGGCAAGATCCAGAGAGAAAACCCTCTTTTTCCAGAGCCCACAAGAGGCGTTTTCCTTTTGAGGAGGACCCTGCTGCGGTGTGGAATAAGGTGCCCAGGTTGGATGCTGCATTCTTCCAGGTCTCAAGATACAGACCTGTCTTTTGAAGACATGGGGGTTCTGAAGGATCCAATGGACAAATGCATGGATCTTTGCTCATGATCGATTGCCACGATCTCTTGAGCAAATTTGAAGCCATCAATGGCCACATGTGTAGCCAGGAATCTGGAATACTGGGTGAACCAACTTAGGTCACATATAGTGGCAGATTCCCCTAAACAGGAGATCTTAGATTCATTTCCTACCCCGATCTCTGCAGTTGCTTATATTGCGGATGCTTCAGCTGAAGCAATCAAAATGGCAGCTAGGTCAGCAGCTTTTACAAATGCTGCAAGGAGAGCTTTATGGCTAAAAACCTGGCCAGGTTATACAGCTTCAAAGAGCAAGCTTTGTGGTATTCCCTTTTTCAGGTGACCTTCTTTTTGGCCCTGATCTAGATAATATCTTAGACAGAACTGCTGATAAAAAGGGGTCCTTCCCGGTCAAGAAGAAAAAGCAGGTCCCAAAACGTCTTTTTCGACCTCCAAAAAGCTCGAGCAGGACAGCAAATTTCAGGGGAGGAAGAAAAATTGGTCCGCACAAAAAGCGAGGGGTAAAGGCAGAATTCTCTTCCGTCCTCCTCCTTCACAGGCCAAGAAATCGCAATGGCTCGTCCCTGCGGGTTGGCGGAAGATTACGAGAGTTTCTTCCGCTGTGGTCAGGGATAACTTCAAATCAGTTTATTCTGACCACTCTCTCGCAGGGCTATACTCTTGCGTTTTCAGAAACCCCCCCCCCCCAAAGAAGTTTTCTGGTAACAAATACCCCTCGAGATCCAGTAAGGGACCAACAGAAAGATTTTGATTAATTCTCAATCTAAAGCCGCTAAACGTAGCCATCAAATACAGGAAGTTCAAGATGGACTTAATTTTCACTTGTCAGAAATCTACTGACTCTAGCTTGTTTCATGGCGTCAGTGAATCTAAAGGATGCATACCTGCATATTCCAATCTCATCCCAGTCCCAGATGTATCTCAGGTTGGCGGTAAGAATGGAAGGCAGGATTCATTATCTACAATTCAGAGCCTTACCCTTCAGGCTATCGTCCGCACCCCAAATTTTCACCGAAGTGATGGCAGAAGCCCTAGCTCTGCTTCGTCTTCAAGGAATCGCAGTAATTCCTTATTTAGACGATCTGCTATTTTTCACCCCCTCAAGAGGAATTGCAGAGCATGCAGCCATCTGGAGTCTCTGGGATGGATTCTAAATCTCCAAAAATCTTCCCTAGACCCATCTCAGGAGATTCGGTTTCTAGGGTATGTAATAAATTCTGTAGATCAAAAGATCTTTCTTCCTTCAGAGAAGAAGGAAAAAATTCAGGATACAGTGTCTTTACTGCAGACAAACCAGCATCTGACGGTAAGGTGGGTCATGTCAGCTCTAGGTGTTCTGACTTCATCAATGCCGACTGTTGAGTGGGCAAGGCTAAACTTCAGACCTCTGCAGGCCTTTCTTCTGAGATCTTGGGATCGCAATTTGGAATCCCTAGAATCAGAGGTAAAAATTCCAACTCTGGTGAAGAGATCACTATGAAGGTGGAAGAGGCAGGATATCCTATCAGAGGATTTAGTCTGGGCTTTTCCAATCGAGAAAAGACTGACAACCGATGCCAGTTCCTGGGGTTGGGGGGCCCACCTAGGAAAGGGTTTCACTCAGGGAAACTGGTCCAGGAAAGAGGCAACAAAGTCCTCAAACTGGAGAGGGCTCAAGGCGATTGACTTGGCTCTGAGGTAATTTGCTCAGGATCTTCAAGCTCAGCATGTTCAGATACTAACAGACAATGTCACGGCTGTGGCTTATATAAACAGGCAGGGAGGTACAAAGAGCAAATTGCTGCAGGTACTAGCCATGAACATTCTTCGGTGGTCAGAAGGACACTTGCTGTCTCTATCAGCAGTCCACCTAAAGGGGTGTCTGAACAGGGTGGTGGCTTTCCTGAGCAGGAACCTCATTCAGGAAGCAGAATGGTCTCTGAACCCAGAAGTTTTCGCTATGATTGCCGAAAAATGGGGGCTGCCAGAGGTGGACCTGTTTGCCTCAAAGGAGAATGTCCTGGTTCCTCTGTTTAGGGGGGGGGGGAGGGGACAGGATGGGTCACTAGGGACAGATGCTTTGGTGTATCCATGGAAATTCCATCTTGGCTACGCTTTCCCCCCATTCCAGTTAATTCTGTTAAGGAAAATTCAGAAGGAAATGGTACCAGTCATCCTAATCGCGCCCTTTTGGCCAAGAAGGGCCTGGTTTTCAACCGTTCTGAGAATGGTGGTCAAGCCTTATTGGCATCTGCCCCTCAGGCACGATTTACTGTTACAAGGTCCCATAAATCATCCAGAGGTAGCCACTTTGGCGCTCACAGCCTAGTATCTGAAGAGCGGCTCCCAAAAAGCAAGGGTTTTTCCAACTGGTTGATTTCAACACTCTAAACAAGTAGGAAGAAGGTGACTAGGGACATTTATTCCAAGGTCTGGAAGGTTTATAATACATGGTGTAATTCATCTGCCCAGGACCCAGGGAGTCTTGTTGCCATTCTAGAATTTAGCAAGTTGGCGCTGACAAGGGGCTAGCAGTTAGTACCCTGAAGGTGCAGGTTGCTGCGCTAGCAGTGTTCTTAGAAAAATCTGTGGCCTCGAATCCGTTGGTAACCAGATTCTTTAGAGCTCTTGCGAGATCCAGGCCAGCGCCGCTTAAAGTTTTTCCTAAATGGGATCTGTCGATAGTCCTTCAGTCTCTAACAAAGAGTCCCTTTGAGCCTTTGGAGGAAGCGCCACTAAGAAATTTCAAGAAGGGGGGGGAGAGAATCTTCTTCTGGTGCTTAGTTGTTGTAAACCTCAAACGTGAATGAAGCACAGCCTTCTAAAGTGTGTACTTGTCTCAATTAAGAGCACGAAGTGTCTGGTGCTTTTTTCCTCTATCAGCATGATTCAAATTTTCCTGACGCCAAGAGAAAGTGACTGGAGGGATCGCCAGCTGATTGCTTCATCTCTGTTCCTGTGTACTATGTGAAGGAGGGTGTGCCCCTTCCCTCCTAATTGGCTGTCAGAGCACTTCTCACTGAGCTCTGCAGAGTAACTTCAGCTCTTCTCCCCCTTTTTCTGACCACTCAGATAAGCGTTATAAAATATGCACTTTAAATGGCTGTAGATAAGAGAAGGCTGCAAATATAAACAGGTACAACTTATGCAGGAAGATTTTTTTTTTTTTTTTTTTTTCCACCTGTGTATCACCTGAGGCAAGTCGCTTGACTGTGTATAATGTAAGGGTTTACAAGCCACTTTAACTTAACAAGCTGAAAATAGAAGCTAAAAGAGATAAATGTGCATAACGGCTTACCCACATAAATGTAATAGTATGATCCATTAGGAGCCAATACACCTATTGACTAGAGTTGCATTGGCAAAGAGTTGAATACATATGGATGTGCAGGTTTAAAGCACTATTAAAGTGTTTTTTAAGGCATCTATACAAGTCTATGCCAGCCCCTCTTAGAGGCTGGCATAGCACACTGTGTATGATTTATTTAAAAACGAGCGCTGTAAATACTGTATCAGTTGTCTTCAGGCCGGTCTCATCACTTACGTCCGCCTTCCAGCTCTGATAGATGTCTTCTGTGGGAGGAGCCGTGATCTCCCTCTGACGTCAGAGGGAGATCCGTGGCCGCTCATCTCTGCAGGAGACACCCACCGGAGCTGGAAAACGACCGCAAGTCACGTGACCGGCCTGAAGACAGCTGATTCAGTATTTACAGCACATAAAACATAAGGTGTGCTATGCCAGCCTCTAATAGAGAGGCTGGCAGTGACAAAATGTATATTTTAATATTAAAATGGGGGCGGGGCAGGCCCAGAGACAGAGGGTACTGATAAGGAGGGGGGGGGAGAGAGGAGAGCAGGCAGCCTGCCTATCACAGAGGGAGGCACTTTAACCACAGTGATCATGGCGAAGCTGCCCTGGTTATCATGGTCTGATTAGAGAGGGCATACAGGAAGTGGTAGGTTTAGGGTTGGGGTATGTGGGGTTGTTGTTGTTGGGGGGGGGGGGGGGGGGGGTTTTTTTTTTTTTTTTTTTTTTTTTTTAGTTTAGAGGGGGGCAGATTACACGTCACAAGCACTGTGCCATGTAATCTTCTTTAAGTGATTGGGGCCAAAAGGCATCCAAGATTACACCCAGCAGAAGGGGGAGGAACTGATAGATCTTGATGGAACAGTCAGAAGTGGGGGGGGGGGGGTTAGGTGCAAGGAGACTGAGGGAGTGAACAAGTGTTTTGCCATTTTCATGTAAAATGTTTGGATAGTGGTCTGTCATCTATAGCTTCGTAGACCTTTTTGACGGGCAACAAGCCAATGACCCAAAACTGTCCTAAATTGGCAACAGAATCACTTAAGCAGAAAAGTCCCACTCCAGATCTTAACCCATTTTAAATGCTTTGGTATGACCTAAAGAGTACTTGATATACAAACTTGTGCAGTTTTTATAAGAGAAACTGGTCTGGTTTGTGCATACTTCCACTTTTTGTTCTCCAAAAAAAAAAATGTAATCCAATAAAAGAAAGTTAAGCTTAAAATGTTTTTTCTCTTAGCTTTACAGGAGGACGCTTCTAGAAACTTCTTCAAGGCTGCCATTCAGTTCTTAAACCGGTCTCACGTTTCATCCAAAGACTCTGACACAGGAAAACCTCATATCATGCTTTGTGAGGAGTATTCTGCTGCTTGGGCAGATATATCTGAATTGTGGTTCCTTGGAGTACAAGCATTCTCTGCCTGCCTCCCTTTGTTGCCCTGGTTGTCTCCATTAGTACTAGAGTCTGGCTGGTTGGACAGTGTACTCTCTCTCTTGGGCCAGGTTTCACCAGAGTCCGTTGACTTGGAAATGGTAAAAGTGCTGCAGGGCCTTTTCACAGAGCTGGCTCAGAGCAATGCATCTTGCAGAGAATTCATCCTTCAGAACAGAGGGGTGGAGTTGGCCAATTTATATGGCATGGCTGCTCTGAAACAATGCTTGTCTAAAATTGTGTGATTGATTATTACAGTGAAAAATTCCTTTTTATCATCTCTGGATATTGGCATTCTAAAATTTCAGAACAATGTATGGCACTTGTCCTGCTCAATGCAGTTTCCGGAGGCAATAAATAATAACTTTGCAAATAAAGCACAGACAGAAATAAAAAGCTTATGGGTCATAGCCTTTCCTTACTCCCCTATAGAAAAGCATTTTCTTAAAGTCTGTGTGTTTTTAATGTACCTTTTTTCAATAGTTTGTTTGGGTCAGGCTGGCCCACACAAACTATCTACTGCACTAAAAGGTGTGCCTGCTGGATGCGCTGTAATAACTATATACAGTGCTGCGTTACAGCAGTGGGACAAGAGCTGTCACACTCCTGGAACAAAATGGGCTGAGCACTGCTCAGCCATCACGGAAAGCTTCATATTCAGTGAATGAATACAAGGCTTTCTCTGGCTGAGGCAGAGATCATTGCGTCATCTGCCTGCCTTTCCACCTCAGCCAATCAGGGGAAGCTTTGTATTCATTCATAGAATACAAAGATTCCTGGAAATGATACAGGAGTGGGAAGGGAAGTCCCTTGTCCCTCTGCCAGAACACAGTGCTGTATATTGTATGTAGCTGAGGCTACATATAGTTAATTTAGGCTAGCTTTGGGCCTCCTGTAGGTGGCTGTATAACCAAAGGCTACAGACTTGCTCTGTCCCTCGATGGACTTGAGGAAAAGGGTTTTCCGACAAGTACAGAAATCTTTTACTTGTGTTTTGCTGTTGAGTTCCTCTTGCTTCCTGTCTGGTAAAATGTTGCAAGCAGGGCAGAAAGTGAGTATAAATCTTAACAGAGCTCTGGATAGCATTAATCACTGATTGTTCTCAATTGAGTGGGTATAGGTTAGAATCTCAAAGAAAAATCACTTTGCTACAACCTATGTACCAACCCTTCCGTAAATGGCCTCTGTTCTCCATGTTCATATGTTGGTTATTACGATGGTTATCTCAGGATGGACTTCTGTAATTGTGTACCGTACTTGGAATTTTCTTTTTGTACCTCCTTTTAAATGTTTAATAAAATGTTTATGCAACACAAAAATCGCTTTGGCTAAACATTCATTTTAGGAATTATTATTTTAAAGCGTGTTCATTTAGACAACTTTTCACAGTAGTTTAGAAATCCGAGTGGTAACTGCAGCTGAACCTGTAAGCCCAGCAGGGACAGCAGTATAGGTGAACAGACTTTTGGCTGGCCCTATTCTCTTTATGCCGCAGTGCAAAATGATTTGCCCATGTCTGGGTTGAGCTATTGGCTTAAAACATTTGATATTTGCTAAGCTCTAGGGAGCGGACATCTAAGCGTGTAATTGTGCATTGTTTTTTTAATTAAAAAAAAAAACTGCATAAAGGCCTCTATGGAGGGAGGATAATAAGGAGGGTTAGGCCTTTGTAAGTTTTGGTTAGATGGAATACTGTTATGGTCCTTTTTTTTTTTTTTTTTTTTTTTTTTTTTTTTTTTTTTTTTTTTTTTCATCTAACTCTTAAAGGTTAACTCCACTTTCATGGGGGGAAAAATGTCAAATAAAAAAAGCATATACAATTGCAACACAAGTCCTATTGTAATTGGATGTTGTTACAAATTACCTTTCCTTTTCAGTCTGCAGCTCTGTAATTCTGTGTAAAATGCAATATAGCTACCTGTAGGTAGCACACACAGATGTACAGAACACCCCTTGAAAATGTAATTTCTTGTTTTGTGATTTGCTTACTGATTTTTCCAGAGGTCTGCACGAGGTCAGAACTTGGTCATTCCCTGCAACAAAAATCCTCACTTTTGGTGAGATGCTCCCAAAGGGAAATTGAGGTCTTAAACGATGCAGACCCTGCTAGTTTCCTCATTAGAACCCTGCAGGTGCAGCATTTGATTGATAATTATGAATTCATTCACGTTGCACATGGGACACAAACTGCTATTTCTTCAGAATAACAAAAGGAGCTACAACAGTTTGTTTAAAATCCTTTCAATGCACATACAGTAGATCACCCAGAGGGACTTTTTTTTTTTTTCTGCTATAATTGAAGTGTAAATATTTTTGTGTGTAATATAAGGACTAAACCTGGGAAATTCGTAATACCCCTTGAACAGCCATTACTGCCTGGACTGATGTTGGCCATATTGGTATATCCCTTTCTGTAAATTTTTTTTATTTAATTTTGTTTGTTTTTCTTTCTTTCCTACAAAACTTAAACTAAACCTTGATTTAACAGTCCTAGATGGTGCACAGTGGGAAGGGCATATACCAACCCTCCCCATACACAAACTCTCATTGTTTGTTTTCTAGCTTTATATAAAGTCTACACACTCCTGTTGAAATGTGTGTGTGTGTGTCCCCTCGCCCCTCTCGCCCCACTGAAGAACAGCCCCAAAGGGTGATGCTGCCACCCCCATGCTTCACTGTGGGTATGGTATTCTTTTGGTGATGTGCAGTGTTTTTGCGCCAAACATCTCTTTTGGAATTATGCCCAAAAAGTTCAACCTTAATTTCATCAGACTGTAACACCTTTTCCCACATGCTTTTGGGAGACTTCAGATGTGTTTTTGCAAAATTTAGCCAGGCTTGGATGTTTTTCTTAAGAAAAAGCTTCTGTCTTGCCACTCTACCCTGTAGCCCAGACATATGAAGAATGCGGGAGATTGTCACATGTACCACACAGCCAGTACTTGCCAGATATTCCTGCAGCTCCCTTATTGTTGCTGTAGGCCTCTTGGCAGCCTCCCTGACCAGTTTCCTTCTAGTCTTTTCATCAATTTTGGAGGGACGTCCAGTTCTTGGTAATGTCACTGTTGTGCTGTATTTTTCCCACTTGATGATGACTGTCTTCACTGTGTTCCATGGTGTATCCAATGCCTTAAATTCTTTTGTAACCTTCTCCTGACTGATGCCTTTTAACAATGAGATCCCTCTGATGCTTTGGAAGCTCTCTGCAAACCATGGCTTTTGCTGTAGGATGCAACTAAAAATGTCAGGAAAGACCCACTAGAACAGCTAAACTTTATTTGGAGTTAATCGGAGGCACTTTAAATGATGGCAGGTGTGTACTGACTCCTATTTAACATGAGCTTGAATGTGCTGAATTCTTGGCAGCCATGATAGAGGATGCTGTTGAGAGATTTGACAAGATATGGGATCCTTGGGACCATTCTATATACGGCTCCTCTCATTGATATTACTTCCGACATCCTACATTTTGCTTTTAATTCATTTGATCACCACGATCCCACCTCTTGTCACCTTTACATCTCGCACCCTCCTAAAGATGGGCATTAGTCTCATTATTATATAGTAGTGCTTCCAGTGCGATGATCAACATATACTGATTCTTAACTGAATGTCTTAATATTATTTTCTATTATTCTCGTTTATAATATGTGTAATACCACTGTTTTTTATGTTATTTCAACTGCTTGTTTTCCTAATTGATATTGCATAACACCGTATAATGTGTTCTTTTTGAAATTTTTTTTCAATTAAAAAAAAAAAAAAAAAATGTGCTGAATTCTGAGCACAGCTACATCCCCATTCCCCCCCCCCCCCCCAGTTATAAGAGGGTGTGCACACTTCTGTAACAGCCATGTGTTGCAGAATCCGGAGTCACTGTTGTGGTCCCATACTGCGCCACAGTAGGTTTGCCATACTCCTAGCCACATGGATGCTAGCCGGAATGCACTCGGTGCCCCAGATCGTACGTGACATCAGGTGATGCGTTTCAAAGCTTCTTCTTTTTCCTCAGGACTGAGGAAAAAGTGGACACTTTGACACGCGTGACCTGACATTTCCTGAAGTCACGTCTGGGGCTCAGAGTGTGTCATCGGGCTGGATCCTGGCGTTCTGGCCATCATCCATCAGGCTACGAGTAAGGTGAACCCACTGTGGGACTATATGGGACACAGACAGTGACTCTGGATGTTGCAATACATGCCTGTTCTTTAATGTCATGTGAGTGGCCATTTGGCTGGTTTAATAAAGCCCTCTATTGTTTTTACTGCTACACTTAGATCGGTGCACCTTTTTCTGCCCTCATGCTTGTCTTGCAGAGAAACTGCTTCACTCTAAAAGGAGCTGCCCTAACAGTATTTTCAACAAACCTGTGGACCTTATGAACTTTCTACTGACAGGGCTGGTGCAAGGATTTTTGAAACCCCAAGTGAAACCTCATTTTGCCGGCCCTGCCCCTGAATCCACCCCTTTGCCCGAGCATCAGTGTGACAGAAGACCGTTCGTTCTAAAGGAAGCATTAGTAGAGAGCACTGTTCATAGTGTTTGCTTCCGTTCTATCAGGACATGTCCTCCATTGCTGCGCCTCTATAATGACACTACAGAGCAGCTGCCTTAGTAACATGCAGCAGAGGCATCCCCTGCATCCTCCTAGATGTGCACGCTTTTTTCCCAGCAGCGGCCACTACAGGTTATAACATTTTATTAGAGGTATTTAGAATACAGCACCAAAAACTTACATTGCACGGAGATGAGGGAAACCAGCATCCGGGTGCCCTAGGTGGATGCCTAGTGGTAGCACCGGCGCTGACTGATGATGCCCCAAGCACTGTTTTTATACTGTGAATTGCACCCTTGATGTGTTTTGGACCTTTTTTCAGCGCCATTCCATCTTGTATTTAGGTTCTAAACTTTTTTTTTTTTTTTTTTTTTTTTTTTTTTTTTTTTTTTTTTTAGAACTTCAGTTTAATAAACCTATACCATTGTTACAGTAGAGCCCTGGAATGGCTTGTTATAAATGGGAAATCAAGACATTATCTCTTTTATAACCTGGTAAGTGTCCGTTATGTATTCTAAAAGCAGAAGCCAGAATGTTCAGAGCCTAATGTAAATTTAGAAATATTTGTTTTAGGAGAAAGTGTTGGAATCTAATTTAGTGCATTAGTGTAGTATACAGTATTTTGAACATATAGAACTGTTACTCAAACTGTCTCTTTGCCACTGAGGGCAAAAAAGGCTGCTAGTATACATAAGCCTGTATGAGTGGCGCCCCCCCCCAAAAGTAGCTATTTCAATTCCTAGTTCCCATGATCAGAAAATCGTTGGTTTACAGCTCTCGAAAGCTGATCAGGACAGTTCATCAGATATTATTTGATTGGACATGCATGAAAATTTTTCTTCATCGGATATAATTTTTATTTTTTTAATCAGTACAGTTGTCGTTTGAAAATGCAGTACAAATACATGACACCACTTCCCTTCACTATTTGGTATGTTCGTCCTGTAGGAGAACTTCGAGCAATTACTCCAGTGAACCAGAGATTCTTAGACCTTGTATGATCACCAGTGCTGCTTAGTGTAGGCCAGGGGTGTCAAACTGGCAGCTGTTGCAGAACTACAGGTCCCATCATGCCTGTGGGAGTCATGCTTGTAACCAGTGGCGGCCTGTGCATTGTGGGTGCACGGCTGCCGCCCCCTTATACATGTGCCCGGCCCCTTTCAGGACACCAGATGCATGGATTCCTATGGCGGGAGGGGTGGTACATTTTGAAGCACCTGATTAGAGCTAGAGGCTCTAATAGGCTTCAAAATAGGGTGGGCTTAGGGCGCAGAGAGTGCGCCCGGATCCCATTCAATTGTGTAACGATAGCGAATTAATTTTCTCTATTTTCACACTAACCTTCCTCCCCGCCAATCAGGAGGCAGGGCATCAGACCTGTTTCCTGATTGGCCAAAGCGCCAGGCCACCCTATTGGATGCTTGGTGCTTAGGAAGAGAAGCGGAGGACAAACTGGAGTGGAGGTCGCCGCCGCTCTGGTGCACAGTCTTGGGGTAGGGGGGTCGGTGGGCACAATTGGCTGCACATGATGGGCACAACCCCACCTCCCTACATCGTAATTTCAGTCCTGTTGTTGATGCTCCTTTTCTGCTTGCATGTTTACCTTTTTGTGAGATCATGTGGCTTTTCTAGAGCTCAGGGCGGATTATAGGCGCTATTCAGGTGTTTTTACAGCGCTTTCAATTCATTTCAATGGAGAGGGGCATTTTTTAAGCTTTTTTTTTTTTTGATGCCCAAAAGCTGCTTCAAAGATACTGCTTGCAGGACTTTTCTCCAAGCCCCGCCAGCGCAACGCCTCAGTGTGAAAGAGTCCATTGGGATGCATGGGGAGCGTATTATGAGTGTTTTAATAGCGCTATTTTTAGCGCTAAAATGCAGCAAAAACGCCTCAGTGTGAAAGGGGTCTAACTGTCAGCCTTGCAATGCCTCATGGGACTTGTAGCTCAAACAGCTGGAGACCACCAGTTTTACACCTGTGGTTCCTCGGCCAAAAATAATGTTTCATTCCTGTATAAACTATAACTCAATTATTAAGCTGCAGCTATATGTAACTGAGTGCAAGGCTTAAAGCTGAGAGCAAATGATGACAACAGACAGCCTTGATTGGTGTCTGTTCCATTTGGTCACATCTAGCAAACTTATGACACAGTGTAGTAATCTACTTTTAGTGATGAAATCATGTGATTATATGCTATATTGCCAAAAGTTTTGGGACGCCTGCCTTTACATAAACTTTAATGGCATCACAGTCTAAGTCCGTAGGGTTCAATATTGAGTTGGCCCAGTCTTTCAACTATTTTGGGCAAGGCTGTCCACAAGGTTTAGGAATGTCTATGGAAATGTTTGACCCATTCTTCCAGAAGTGCATTTGTGAGGTCAGGCACTGATATGGACGAGAAGGGCTGGCTTTCAGTCACCCCTCTAATTCATCCCAAAGATGTTCTATTGGGTTGAGGTCAGGACTCTATGCAGGCCAGTCAAGATCCTCCACCCCAAACTCTCTCATCTATGTCTTTTATGGATGGTACTGACATGTTTAGTCATTACAGCGTTGTCTGAGGGCGGGACTTTACACCGACCTAGAAGTGATGTGGGCTGCGAGTGCGGTGAGACGCAGGAGATGGTTGCCACACAATAGTGTGGTGTGCTGGCGAAACTAGATTATGATAGGCAATCCTTTCTTGTAATTTTGTGAGTATTTTAATTGTGAATTTGAGTTAAAGTTTCTTAACCACTTCAGCCCCGGAAGGATTTACCTCCTTCCTGACCAGAGCATTTTTTGCGATTCTGTACTGTCGCTTTAGCTGACAATTGCGCGGTCCTGCGACGTTGTACCCAAACAAAATTTATGTCCTTTTTTTAAAAAAAAATCGCGATAAGTATTTGGTTTGCGCAAAAGTTATAGCGTCTACAAAATAGGGGATAGATTTATGGCATTTTTATTATTTATTTTTTAACTAGTAATGGCGGTGATCTGCGATTTTATTTTATTTTATTTTTTTATCGGGACTGCGACACGGCGGGCACATTGGACACCTTTGACACTATTTTGGGACCATTGTCATTTATACAGCGATCAGAGCTACAAATAGCCAATTTATTACTGTATAATTTACACTGGCAGGGAAAGGGGTTAAACACTAGGGGAAGATCAAGGGGTTAAGTTTGTCCTAGGGAGTAATTCTAACAGTGGGGGGGGGCTCACAATATCATAACAGACATCACTGCTCCCGATGACAAGGAGCAGTAGATCCCTGTCATGTTGCTAGGCAGAACAAGAAAATGCCTAGGCATCTTCCTGTTCTGCCTCTCCTTGCCGCAATCGTGGGCCGCCAGCAAACATCCAGTTTGCAGGACCCGTGGGCATGGTCCCACCTGATTGGCGGCAAATTCAAAGGGACGTACAGGTACACCCATTTGCCTGCCTGTGCCATTGTGCCGAGGTGTGTGTGTGTGTGTGTGTGTGTGTGTGTGTGTGTGTGTGTGTGTGTGTGTGGCGGTCGGCAAGTGGTTAGTGCAATTCCATTTTATGTGAGCTATTTTTTTTTCCTTGGAGCTCAAGTGGGCATTTAAACCTTTGGTGGCATCTGCACCTTTATGAGGAGTAATTTGATCCAGAGGGACTATCCTGAGCCTGATTTGCCAATCAGTAAAATGAGAGGCAAAAGGAGTTTCTTGAGAGTTTTATTATGTTTCCTTCCGTCTCTGCTATTGCAGGGAACTCCCTGATCAGCATCCCATCCACCCCAGCGGGCCTTGGGAGGGTGAGCAGAGGCAGCAAACTGAGCCTGGGGCTCTGCCTGAAGTTTTGCCCCTGAAGAGGGGAATGCAACTTTACCCCCCAGCTGCTTTCAAATGCTGCTGGCATTTGACCCTCTGGTACTGCCTGCCGGTGGAGATACGCCTGCCCAGCCACCTACTAGCAGCAGAGGACAACCCAAGTTTCCTTACTGCGGTGGATAGCCTGCAGCACTCTGCAGGGTCCTGGCTGCATGTGTATGGAAGCCGGCCCCGGGAGTATCAAGATGGTGCAGAGAGTCGCTTCCGGTTCCGGTCAGTGGTCTTCTTGGTAGAGGCTGGAAGCCTTCAGGTGGGAAAATTTTAAAAACATGCCCGAGGCCTCTCTCCATAATGGAACTCCAGGAAGAAGGATGCCGGCAGGGGAAATAACATGTGCAGGTACGTCCACCAAACTGCACGGGGTCAGTTGGGGGCAGGGCTGGAGCTGAGGCAGGAAGCAGTGAAAAGGACACTCTAAACAGAGGATTCTGGTGGTTGACCATGTCGGATGCTTCTCCACCCTGCCCTGCAGATCCTGCAAGCCAGGACAGCTCCAAGGTAAGCCAGAGTACTCTGGCGTCACCTCTGTCTTCATCTCCACTACAAACCTTTGCACTTGCTTAAATGCAGTTTGGTAAACCGCCTACCTCACAGGGTCCTCTGTGCTTGATTACAGGCAAAGGCCCCGAAAGGAAAAAAAGGTGAAAATCGGCAGCAAAGCATGCGCTTCTTGCGGCCACTGGTTTCCTCCCGACTGCAAAAAGCTACTATGCCAAAAATGCATAGACCAAATTGGTGGCTAAGGAGTCGCAAGGCTACCTCCAAAGACATGCTCTGTTCATTCAAAAGATAAATGAAAAGTACTATTGCACCACTACGCTCAGCAATTGAGAAGTTGGAGGTACCAGCAAGTTCCAGTCAAACCAGTACCCCATCTACCAGCAGGGCATGGATCAACAAGTACAGGAGAATAATTCAGATGAATCGGAACAGGAATCCGAGGAAGGGCTATGCTCAGATTCTGAAGAGGATTATCTGGCATCAGAGGGCAACTTATTTCCCTCAGAAGACATGGACAGTCTTGGGGCTATAGCCAACACGCTGGGTATCAAAGAGCAAAAAGCCACAGAGCTTTCACTGCATGACAAAATGTAGAAAGGGCTGCAGCCCAAGAAACCCAGAATGTTTCTAGTACATCAAACTCTTAAAGACATAGTCAAGAGGAAGTGGGAAGAGCGGAGAAAAGCTCTTCATACCAGCAGCGATTTAAACGCAGGTATCAATTTGCAGAGGCAGATACAAGACCTGGGCAAAGTTCCCCAAAGTGGATGCTTCTCTAGCAAAAGTCGCAAACAAATCCGACTTTTGATGATGCGGGTACCCTAAAGAACCCCATGGATAAGATAGAAGCCCTACTGAAGAGGGCTGGGGCAGCAAACCTGACCCCAGCGATGGCTTCCACCTTACTAGTATGGTTGACTCAACTGCAAGAATTACTGGAAAGTGACATGCCAAGGGAGGAGTTAGTAAGAACTATCCCCACGCTAACCACAGTGGCAGCTTTCCTAGCAGATGCCTCGGCCGAAACCGTAAGAATATCTTCTAGGGCCACGGCTTTAGTAAATTTGGCCGGAAGAGCCCTGTGCCTGAAATCATGGGTAGGGGATACTGCTTCCAAGAACAGGGTGTGCGGAATCCCATTCACAGGAGATCTGCTGTTTGGGCCTCACCTAGAAACAATACTAGACAGGACCGCAGCAAAGAACAAAGGGTCCCCCCAGGCTAAAAAGAAGCAGGGGAAGACGCCCTTTCGTCAATGCAAAAAATTCAACAAGTCGGGAGCAAAAAAGAAAGGCAAAGGAGAATTCATCCTCAAGCCTACCAATCCAAAGGAAAAAAAAACAATGACTGTCTTTCAGGTGGGGTGCAGACTGGCAGCCTTTGCCCACCAGTGGAGGGAAGCTACAAAAAACTAGTTTGGTATAAAGGAAGACTACTGCGCATGTGTAAAAACATAAGAATGTCGATCACCATTATTGCAGTGTAAATTGTCCAGCAGCACAACAAAAGTTAGATAAAATCACAATAAACATAAAAATCTCATATTGGTTATTAAAATCCAACTGTAGAAAACACAAAGCCGTGATAAGTAGTTGAATAAAAAAAAAACTTCCTTGTGCGTGCACCGTCACCACGGGCAATATAGACTTGCCAGAGAGCCTGGACCCTTTTATTATGAAGGGTCAAACAGGCTAACAATCTCTGCAGGGGTCATCAGCTGGAGATGTGTCCTCAGATCAAACAGGGCATAAGCAGGATATTCAAACCAAGCTCTATCCACTCAACGATCAGAATGATCCTAAAATGAACGAGATGCCAGTGTAAAATCCCAAAAGGTTTGTTTTAATATAAAGTATTGCACTTCTACTTGGTACAGGTAACGCCAGCGTTGTGTACAATAACAAAAGCGGCTGTCTCAAGATATCCAGGCACTGTGCAAACGAACACGATAGCAGGAAACTGTTCCTAACCCAACCGGTTTCATCACAAAAAGGACTTCTTCCGGGGCATGCAAAACGAGTTTGTCTGCCGCACAATAGTGGAGGACTACACAATAGAATTTTCTGCCCGCCCCCCAACCCAAGTACCTAGTGACCATCCTCCCATGGAATGAAGAGCGGGCCTTTCTAGAGTCCCTGGAAACCCTGTTGACCCAGAAAGTGATCGATCGTGTCCCGCAAGAAGAGGAGGAAACGGGCATATAGATATACTCTCATATCTTTGCAAAGAAAAAAAACGTCAGGCAAGCTAAGGCTCATACTGAACCTCCAAGCTGCTCAACAGGAGAATAAAATACAAGAGATTTAGGATGGGGTCCATCTATTCACTCAGAAATATCCTGCCAGCAGGGATATTTATGACTAAGATAAACTTACAAGATGCTTACCTACATGTCCTCTTAAAGGAAAATTACGAAGGTTCACGATCCAGGGACCGGCGGTTACCCTGCACCTGCAGTACACCTCTTTTGCCTTTCGGCATCTTTTCTGCACCCAGGTTCTTTTCAAAGATAATGGCAGAAGCTCTAATAGGCCGAAGACAACAAGACGTGTGATACCTTACCTGGACGGAAGAAAAGAGAAAATCACGCAGGCTGTAGCCTCTGGTGAGGACCAATTCTATCACGATCAGGCAATAAATGGCAGTGCCTAGGACTGATGTCGGCTTCGATCCTAGCCATCACCTGGGCACAGATCCACATGAGGCCTCTACAGAATCATATTCTGTCCCAATGGGATGGCAACCACTCATCCCCAGACACGTCCGTTTCTGTCCCGCACTGTCAAACACTTCAGTGGTGACTCAATCTGCTCTGCTCCATCGAGGGGTACAGATGGACTCAAGCAAACCCTGTCAGGATCACCACAGACGCCAGTACCCTAGGGTGGGGAGCGCACATGGGGGATCTCTGCACAGAAGGGTAATGGAACTCCAGATGGTCTCAAGCCGCCTCCGAATATGAGAGCTAAAAGCCTTCCAATCAGCTGTACAGTGAAGAGATGTAGGGATTCAATCAGACAACACCACAATGGTGGCATACTTAAACAGGCAAAGGGGGACAAAATCCCAACGCTTGATGGAAACTATTCTGTTATGGGCAGAAACAAACATCAGATCAATATCGGGCATCCATCTGAAAGGAACTGACAATACACTAGGAGATTTTTGAAAGACTATAAAAGAGTGGTCACTAAATCAAGCAACCTTCTTACGGATCACACAAACATGGGGAATGCCCGAGGTAGATCTGTTCGCCTCAAAGGTAAATGTAAATATAAATATAAATATAATTTTTTTTTTTTTTTTTTTTTTTTTTTTCCCACAGATGGCAACAGTGGAGTACATGGGGTCACCAACTGTGTTATGCATTCCCTCCAACTGCTATAATACCAAGAGTGATTAAAAAAATCAAAGCAGAAAAAGCAGCATATTGGCCCCAAAGAGCCTGGTTCAGCCACTTGAAGAACCTGTGTTCAACCACATCTGACACTGCTGGACTTACCAGATCTCCTATCACAGGTTCCAATCAACCATCTGAACCACAAACACTTGAAGCTTTCGGCTTTGTTACTGAAAGGGTGAGACTGCAAAATAAGTCTCAGACAGACTTGTCGACCCCATTCTAGACAGCAGAAAACCCGTGACTAGAGCCATCTACGAGAACGTAAGGAAGAAGTTTGTCTCCTGGCATGGAAGCAAAGTTCCGGAAGAGGAATCATCCCTGCGGTTCTGGATTTCCTGCAGGAAGGAGCAGACAAGAACATATCTCAGAGCACACTAAAGGTACAAGTGGCAGCTCTCTCCTCCTTTCTGGACACCAGACTAGAAGCGGATCCGCTCATAAAGAGATTCCTAAGCTCGTTAAATAGAGCTAGACGTGCAAAAATGATCAGAACTCCGACATGGGATCTGTCCACGGTGCTTAGAGGATTTCTCTCTCCCTGATTTGAGTCATTGGAAGAAAGCTCAGATAAAAAAACCTTACTCTAAAAACCGCACTTTTAGTGGCCCTAGTATCAGCCAGAAGAGTAAGCGAAATCCAAGCACTTTCCATGATGGAACCATACTGCCTGATGCAAACAGATAAAATAGTTCTCTCGCCAGACCCAGCTTTTCTACCAAAAATCTCTTCAACATTCCACAGGATGCAAAATGTGGTTATCCCATCTCTTCCAACGTCAATTTACAGCAAGAAATGAGACACATACAACAAGCTAGATGTAAGAAAAATATTCATAGCTTATCTCGAGAGAATGAAGGACTGGCGAAGAACTACCTCATTATTCGTCCTCTATGCAGGAGTCAATAAGGGAAAACAAGCATCGAAAGACAGGATAAGCAGATGGATAAAACCTGGCATACAGACGGCCTATGAATCGCAAAGCCTTGCCCCTCCAAGCGGGGTCAAAGCCCATTTAACCAGAGCCTGGGAAACCTAGGTCACAGAGAAGGCAGGGGCAATTCCGGAGCAGATCTGAAGGGCAGTGACATGGTCAAGCTTCAGTACCTTCGCAGGGCACTACCGTATTGACCAGCTGTTCAGCCAAGACCAGACACTTGGTCGCAAGGTGTTCCAGACCTTATCCCCACCCTAGTAAGTATTGCTTGATGCATCCTCTTGAATGCTGCCCTGGAAGACGATTTGAGAAAACTGTTAGGTACCTGGCAACTCTTTTTCTAGGAAGTCTTCTAGAGCAGCACTAGTTCCCACCCTAAGCGATAGTACCAGGTATTGTGGGGAAGCATTGGCTTACTGAGATTCCTTTTGTTGCTTTAATACTAACTGAGGCACACAGGTAAGACAAATGAATTTATAATGTTGGACTAATGTGTTTCCTGTTTCAGAGAAGAGGATGCTGCCCTGGAAGACTTCCTAGAAAAAGTTACCAGGTACCCAACTCTGTTTTATGATTTGAAGAGACATTTTCTTTGCATTTGTTGGACTTTAAAGAGGAAGTAAACCCTAAAGGGTTTACTTCCTCTTTGTTTCCCTGCAAAGATAAAGCATAATGGGCTACTATGCATTGCATAGTAACCCATTATGTGTCACTTACCTGACGAAGGAGCCTGCGATGTCACCGATGTCCCTTCTTCCACGAAGCGTCCATCTTCTTTCCGGGTATCGCGACTCCGGCGCTGTTATTGACCGGAGCTGCGATGTCACTCCTGCGCATGCGCGCTGGTGCCGCCACTAACAGCATGATCGCCGTTAGAAACAGCACGCTCAGTGCGCCGTAGACATTGGTGCCTGTCTTTTGGAAATATCTCCTAACCGTGTAGGTTTAGGAGATATATTTCTTGCACCTACATCTACATCTTGATCTAGACTTACCTGTAGGTAAAAGTGGTCTGTAAGGGTTTACAACCACTTTATTTATTCACTTTAAAGTGGTTGTAAACCCATTCCTGAAACTTGAACTAAGCACCTAATATCTGTGTAGTGTTTACTTGTCTCTCTCCAAAGCTCTTAAGCAGGGTAGACGTGCGATTTAGTTTCGAACGAATCAAATTCGTATGAATTTCCGTAAATTCGTACATTCGGGAGGATCCAAAATATGAATTGCTATGCTTCCGAATTTTGTACAAATTTCGTTTACGAATTTCAGATCCAAATTCCTAACAAACATTCGTAATTGTTACGAAAAGTTAACAAACCTAACCTTTAGGAAGTCAGCACAGCACAGGGATGGTGGGAGCCCCTCATAATGATAAATTCATCATAACGCACATTCCTAACGAAAATTCGTATTTCGTACGAAATTTTGGACACGAAATACGAATTAATTCTAATACGGAATGAAACGAAACAAAATTTATTGACGGCGCACATGTCTAAGGCAGGGTACATGTGAGTTGAATCTCGGGAGAACCGGCTGACATTCGGCCCGTGTGTATATCAGAGGTGCATGCTGGAAAACAAGCAGGCAACAGACTCCCGATCATCGCTCTCAGCAAATGGCGGAGAGCGCTAATTGAAGTGTTCTGGCAGAGGGGCAGGCCCCAGCTCAGCGGGGGGGGAATCGCTGAACTAACTTTGCATGGTTAGTACAGTGGCTCCGACCGAAGCTGTCAGTTTTTTTCGTGCAACCCAGCAGGTTGTGTGTTAGTGTGTGCCCGACTTCAAGTGATACTAAAGTCTTGGGGTTTTTTTTTTTTTTTTTTTTATTGTATTTTTATTTGGTTATAAAAGAAAATATGCAATCTTGTTTCACATTATACATTACAATGGCAATGGCATCGCAATGTTAACAAACATATTAAAAAAAGACAACAAACACACATAAAAAAAATGAAAGATAATTTTAAACAAATGCTGTCCATGGATACAGGTCACAGGTCGCTTCTTAACAATATATAAAATAGGTGACTCGTAACTATACATTAAAATTCAAAAGCAGTCATGAAAACCCAGGGTATTCTATGAAGGGTATAAGTTAAGTATTGAGAGACTAATAAGGGATCAGATGGTAGATATATAGCTATAAAATAGGCTAATAAAATATAGGAGATTAACCGATTTCTTTTTTTTTGGTTGTATTTGGAAGGGGAAAGCCCAACAAACAATGCAAGGGATCCAGCGGGAGGGACACATCCACCACCTTCTGTACGAGTAAGCTCACATCACGCCAAAAGGGTTGTATCAGAGCACTGCCAAAAAATATGGAATAGAACACGTATCAATTCCGCAGCGTGACGAGACCGAGGGGTCGACTTTATGAATTATATCAGGCGATCTATACTAGAACATAAGTATCTTGATGAATGTCTCCCTTTTGAGTTACACATTTGGAGGACTTAAAAATAGAGGACCAAATCCTATCCCACATTTGCACCGTAATAGGTCGGCTTAGTAAATGAGACCATCTTCTCATATAATGGTGTGTGGTCTCCTCCAAGAAGTGTCGACTCATGGAGGATACAATAGATGTAAAATTAAATGTAATTGGTGTGGATCCTGAGTGCATAGGTATTCAAAAGCGGTAGGTATAGCAAGGGTCAGGGTTGGGGATTTAGAGTGGAAGAAGTGTCTTGCCTGCATATAGAAATGTAAGAAATGGGAGGGTATATCGAATTTCTCACAAAGTGTTAAAGGTATGTAATCTCCGCGTGATGGGATGGACTAGGTTTCGGAGCTGAAAGAGGGTTGCGTTAGGCCATGGGAAGACCCTACCCAGGGATAAGCTATCTGGTATGAGAGGGTTAAATAGCACATTAGCAAGAGGAGGACATGGCGAAGTAAGAGTAATTTTTGAGGCACTTAACACCAAATGGTTAGGGTAAATGCCATTGGAGCAGTGCATTGCTGTTTGTATATGGGATCCAGGGAGGGGGGGGCAGCCCAGATTAAGGAGCATGGATGTACTGGGTATAGCACTCCCTTTTCAATGGCAGTCCATTGATTAGATGTATGTAGAGCGGACCACGAAAGGATAGCCCTCAAGTGTGTGGCGTAGTAGTATTTAGTGATGTCCGGGGCTCCCAAACCTCCCCTGGATCCCAGAGAAAATACTACCGAATTTGCAATGTGGTGGGCCCTACCGTTCCATATGAATTTTTAAAAAATTCCTCTGATGTGCTTTTAGTTGAGAGGAGGGTAGGGCAACTGGTAATGTTTCAAAGTGGTAAAGCAACCTGGGCAAAATTAGACATTTTTGAGGACATTGATCCTACCTAGCAGGAATAGAGGATATTTTGCCCAGTTGACAGATTTATTAATATCCAAATTCAGAGGAGGAAAATTTAGAGTAAAGGGGGGAGTAGGAGGGGGTAAGGAAGACACCTAAATATTTGAGAGAGGTAGTGCACCATTTATAAGGGTATGAATCTTTAAGCTGAGATAGTAGAGGCGTAGGGAGGTGTATGGGAAGAGCTTCAGTTATGGAAGTGTTAACTTTATAGCCGGAAATAGCACCAAAGGAGGTCAATAGTTTATGTAGAGAGGGGAGGGATATCAATGGGTTGGTAATAGTTAGCAAAATGTCGTCTGCAAAGAGTGATAGTTTATATTCCCCTTGTCGCTTCACCACCCCACGGATATCTGGATGGGTACGAATGGACTCGCCCAGGGGTTCTAAACACAAGATAAAAAGTAAGGCCAATAAAAGACATCCCTGCCGAGTCCCGTTTAGTCATGGGGAAACTAGGCGACAGGAGGAACGACATCTGTACTTTGGCTGTGACAGTCGAGTAAAGAGCCTCTAGGGCTTTCAGGAAAGGGCCATTAAAACCGTATGTTTTTAAGATAGCGAACATATAAGGCCAACTCAGCCTGTCAAAGGCCTTCTGTGCGTCTAAACTTAAGATCAGTGCTGGATGAGAGGACCTGTCTAGGAGATCTATCAGATCTATTGTACGGCGAGTGTTCTCCCCCACATGTCTGCCCGGCACAAAGCCCACCTGGTCCTTATGGATCAATGGGGATAAGCTTAGATAATCTGGATGCGAGAATTTTGGTAAATATTTTATAGTCTGAATTTAAAAGGGCTATGGGTCTGTAATTATCTGGAATAGTGGGGTCCTTACCAGGCTTTGAGATGAATGAATGAGAAAAGTGGGGATGTACCTTTAAGCAGGGAGTCATATAGAGTTAACGTGTGGGGAGAGGACGTCAAGAAAAGTTTTGTAATAAGAATAAGGGAGATCATCAGGACCAGGTGACTTATGTAATGGAAGATTCTTAACCACTGCCAGGAGTTCCTCAGCCGTTATGGGAATGTTTAAACCATCTAGGTCTGTTGCAGATAATGTCGGTAGCTTTATATTAGAAAAGGATTAAAATTTTTCCTGTGTGAAATTAAAATTATTCTCTGTGGTCAGGAAGTTATACAATTTTGCTATAGAATTTACCAAAGATCCCGGACATCTTACCGGGACAATATGTTCTAGATCCATCCGCGTGCTGAAGAAAGTCGGGAAACTCGTTAAATGGTCGTGGTAACAGTTTATTTACTAACCTCCTATGGGGCTTATTAGAGTATTCATAAAATTTCTGATTTGTCCACAATAGGGATCTAGTTGCTTTTTTAAATTTTATTAATTTAATTTGTTCTCTGAGGGAGGTGACTTTACGTAGTTTCATCACTGTGGGTGCACACAACAGCCTACGCTCCACAGCTATCAGGGTCAAGGACTGTAAGTCCATCTCTATCTCTTTTTAACCGAGAGCTTTCAGCAATGCAAGCACCACGGAACACGACCTTGTGTGCCTCCCACAGCGTAGAAAAATCAGACAGTGACCCTGTGTTAAGTTGAAAAAGTCTTGGTGTTTAACAAAAATAAAAAAAAATGTCATACTTGCCTGCTCTGTGTAATGGTTTTGCACAGAGCAGCACAGATCCTTTTCTCGGGTCCCTCTTTGGTGCTCCTGGCTCCTCCCTCCTGTTGAGTGCACCCACAGCAAACCGCTTACTATAGGGGCACCTGAGCCGAGGCACAGCTCCCTGTGTCCTGTCAGACATGGAGCCCCAGCCCGGTCATGCCCCCTCTCACCTCATTGGCTGATTAAGACAGCAGTGGGAGTCAATGGCACCGCAATGCTTTCTCGGCCAATGAGGGGAGTCTCGGGCAGCCAAGATGCTCCTGCAACATCGCTGGATCTAGAGGGACCTCATTTAAGTATGAGGGGGGGCTGCTGCACACAGTAGGCTTTTTCTTAATGCATTAAGATAAAAAAAAAAACCTTTAGCCTTTACAACCAATTTGAGTGTCGTTTTCCCTTTTGGTGCTTTGTTCCTGTTATCAGCATGAGTCACTTCTGAAAAGATCTTCAACACATGAGATAACAGTAGCTGAAAATTTGTGTCTGAGACAGAGATGAGTACTGAGCTTGTCTATTCAGAATACAGCAATGCATGTTCCTTTGTTCTTCTGCCTGTGTTGAAGGGGGGAGGGGGGGGTTGTCGCCCCCTAGTGGTAACCCCTTCCCTGCTAGTGACATTTGTACAGTAATCAGTGGCTATTTTTAGCTCTGATCGCTGTATAGATGTCAGTGGTCCCAAAAAAGTGAATGGTCCCAAAATATTGTCCAATCTGTCCAAGCAATGTTGCAGTCCCGCTAAAAATTGCAGATCACCGCCATTACTAGTAATAAAAATGCCATAAATCGATCCCCTATTTTGTAGACACGATAACTTTTGCACAAACCAATTTATACGTTTATTGCAAAATTTTTGGTAAAAAAGATAAAAAAAAGTATCAAAATACATATTGGCCTAAACTGAGGAAGAAATTTTTTGTTTTTACATTTTTCCCTTTTCGTTTTTCAGGACAGCCACTTTGAGAGATAGTCTCCTCCTCTTCCTCAGGAAACACTGCACCAGCCCATAAATTCTTACTTCCCCTGTCGGACCTCAGTTATTAGTGTTTCCTCCGGCTTCCAGGGAGCAAAAGGTACAGTACTTACCGCCATCAGAAGCCACCCCTTCCTCGTCAAGTGCAGCAGCAGGTTTCTAGCAGGGCCGCAGCAAGGAGGCAGTCCGCTCTCCCTATGCTCTGTATAGGCCACATATTTTTGGAACCAGCAGGCTGGGCAACGTTATTTCTGGTGGAGGGCGGACGCTTCCCTTTGACCCGCGACTTCCGGTTCTCGGTCACGGAGCTGATAGGGGGCCGGGCACAGGCTGGAGTGGAGTCGGGAACGTGCACAAGCAGCGTGAGACTCGGTAGCAAGCAACCACCTGCAGTCATGTCAGAAGCGGATGCCATGACACACAGTGACACTACTTCCAGCCTTCCTAAAGTAAGAGCACCCTGGGGAAGGGTCCTTCTTACCCAGGATTGCTCCTCCACGTATGGTTCCTATCTATGAGGGGGCAGACCCTCTGGGTGGTCGGGGGGGGGAGGTCCAGATCCCTTCAGGTGTAGAGGGTCTAGTGCACTCCCTGGGTTGTAAAAGGGAAAATAAAGTAAAAGGGAATCTGAACTCTGAACAACAGTCGGGGTTGGCAGCCTCTGTAAGGGAGTTCTAATCCACCTTTTCATCTTTCAAATCGCTTTTTGAAAAATTTCAGCTTCCCACTAATCGCGCTTCACAGGATACAGCCCTACCACAGGCTCAGGGCTCTGCACTTGCCAGATCAGCTACTACAGTTATGGCAGAGGAAGTTTCAGGCCCTTCCGAGGTGGAGCATAGGCAGCCAGACAGTGGCACCTCTGACTCACAGGAGGAATCAGAGGGGGAGGATCAGGACGGGGAGTCCAGGAAATCCTCTAGATATAAATTGTCCTTGGAGGAGGTAGAGGACATCCTAGGGGCAATTTACACAACCCTCGGTATACAGGCGGACAAGAAACCCCTGACACTCCATGGCCTCATGTACAAAGGCTTGGGGGAGCAGAAGAGGAAAGTTTTCCCAGTACATGACGTACTGGTGGAGACCGTTAAAGAGTGTCAGGATTCTGAAAGGAAACCCTTTTTCTCAAGATCACTTAAAAGAAGGTTCCCATTTTAGGAGGATCCTGCATCCATTTGGAACAAATGTCCCAAACTGGGTGCCGCTTTCTCACAGGTCTCTAGACACACAGACCTGGCTTTTGAGGACATGGGGGGGCCTTGGCGGACGTCATGGATAAAAGGATAGATTTTCTACTTAAAAAGACTTGGGACTCAACTATAGGGAATTTAAAGCCGTAAATGGTGGTTACAGTTGTGGCCCGCAACTTAGAACATTGGCTCTCTAAAATTCAGGAGCACATTGAAGTGGGTACTGCCAAGGAAACTATGCTACTATCTTTCCCCACGATTCTGCAAGGTATTGCATACATAGCAGATGTCTCGGCAGAGTCAGTCCGCATGTCAGCAAGATCAGCGGCTCTGGACAACTCTGCCAGAAGAGCCCTCTGGCTGAAAACTTGGCCTGGCGACAGCGCCTCCAAGGTCAAGTTGTGTGAGATACCTTTAATGGGAGACCTTCTGTTTGGCCCAGGTTTAGATACAGTCTTAGACCGCATGGCAAACAGAAAAAAGTCTTTCCCACTCAAGTGGAAAACCCCAGCGCAAACAAAGGAGGGGTTTTGTCCGCAAAAAAGTAGAGAAGCCCCTAAAGGGGGGGGGGGGGGGGACAAAACCTGGGGCCAAAGAGGCAAGGGCAGAGGAGGGGCAATTTTTCGCCCTCCTGAGCAGCCCCGTAAGAGTAAATGACCCGTCAGGCAAGGTGGGAGGAAGACTGGGGGCCTTCCTTCCTCAGTGGGAAACAATCTCCGCTAACCGGTTCATCCTGGGGGTCAAAAGAAGGGGGTACCTCCTGGAGTTCACAAGACCTCCCCCCTGCGGAGATTCCTAGTCACACATCTAGAAGCTCTGCTAGAGGCACTAAGGGATCTGGAAAACCATTATGTAGTTTGCAGAATACCAAAGGGGGAGGAAGGAAAGGGACTAATTCTGAATTTAAAACACCTGAACAGGTCAGTTACCTACAATGGAGTCAGTCTTCATGGTCAGAGCCCTCTTAACCCACAATTGTTTCATGGTCTCACTGGACCTCAGGAATGCATATCTACACGTCCCTATCACAGAAACCTCTCAGAAGTTTCTCTGACTGGCAGTGGACTTAGACAGAGTTACGGTTCATCTACAGTTTCAAGCACTGCACTTCAGGCTATCCTCCTCGCCCCGCATATTTACCAAGGTCTTGGCGGAGGGCCGTTCTACGACTCCAGGGAGTGTCAGTTATAGCCTATCTGCACGACCTGCTCCTATTTGCAGCCTCCCCAGAGCAGCTAATCAAAACTCTAGACCTAACAAAGAGGTTCCTGACAGACCTAGGGTGGCTGCAAGTCAAGCCTGATTTCTTCACAACGTATTACGTACTTGGGTTACCTGCTTGACTCAACGCTCTTGAGAGTCTTTCTCCCGATTGGAGAAAATACTAAAACTGGACAGAGCAGTAGCCTGTCTCCAGAGCAATCAGCAGGTCTCCAAACAGAACCATGTCAACGCTGGGTCTGCTAACATCTACCCTCCCAGCAGTGCAGTGGGCAGGACTACACTTTCGTCCCCTGCAGACCTTTGTGCTAAAGGTGTGGGACCACAGTCAAAAAGATCTAGACACCTTAGTACACGTTCCACATCAGATAAAAAGATCTCTCTGGTGGTGGAGGAAGGTAGAGAACTTGTTGCAGGGATGTCTCTGGCTCATCCCAGTTTTTCAGGTGGTAACCACAGATGCAAGCGGCAAGGGCTGGGAGGCACATCTGGGTTCCATTCAAGTACAGGGCACCTGGAGAGACGACGAGCTAAAAAAATCGTCCAATTGGAAAGAGCTGAGGGCAGTCGGGCTAGCCCTCAGGCTTTTCAGAAAGGAGCTCCAGGGCCACCATGTTCAGATGCGGTCGACAACTGGTCTGCCGTGGCCTACCTAAACAAGCAGGGCGGCACCACAAGTGGAGTCCTGCTGGCCCTAGCAACAGGCATTTTGAGCTGGGCCAAGACCAACACTCTATCTCTCTCAGCAATTTTCCTGAGAGGGGAAAGGAAGTGATTGTGAACTTTTTCAGCCGAAGGAAGCTGATTGAGGGAGATTGGAGCCTCAACCAGGAGGTCTTAAACCTCATATCCAGAAGATGGGGACCCCCGGAAGTGGACCTCTTCGCGGCAAAGGAAAAGGCGAAGGCCCTCTCCCTTTTTTTTTTTTTTTTTTTTTTTTTTTTTTTTTTCCCCCTTCTCCCTAAACGGAGGAGCTCTGGGGGTGGATGCCCTGAACCAGAACTGGCATTTCAGAACTTGCTATGCAACTTGCTATGCATTCCCACCTCCGTTATTACGGAGAAAGTTTCAGATAGAGAACAACATCTCTAATTCTAGTGGCACCATATTGGCCAAAAAGGGCATGGTTTTCAGTTCTCAAGCAACTAGCGGTAGAACCTCCCCTATTCCTACCACCTCGAGGGGACCTCCTCTCGTGGGGCCCAGTCCTCTGTCCACAGGTACACCAGTGGAAGTTAGCGGCCTGGTACTGAGGGTAAAAAAATCTAAGGGATTTTCGGAGAGTAATCTCCACCCTCCTCAACAGCAGAAAGGAGCAGGCACGCCGGATTTATAAAAAGGTCTGGCTACGTTTCAACGAGTGGTGCGTAGAAAGATCATTCTTGGTGCAGAGCCCCACAGCTGTTTTGGAATTTCT